>NC_068417.1:5898314-5900814 GCF_023724105.1 Carassius gibelio | reverse complement strand
GTAGGCGGTAAGCTACTGGATTTATCTTCCTGAGGATCTTAAAAGGACCAATATAACGTGGAGCCAGCTTGCGAGATTCCACCCTCAGAGGCAGATCTCTGGTTGCGAGCCACACCCTCTGACCCGGACGAAGCACTGGTCCCAACCTCCGATGCCGGTTTGCATGCCTCCGCTGTTGTTGAGTTGCCTTCAGTAAAGCTGTCCGGGCCTTCTTCCAAGCCTGTTGACAACGGCGAACTAGTTGAGCAGCAGCAGGGACACATACCTCTGGCTCCTGACCAGGGAACAAAATGGGAGGGAAACCGTACTGGCACTCAAAAGGGGACATGCCTAAGGAAGAATGGTAGAGAGTATTATGTGCAAACTCTGCCCAGATTAATCGAGAGCTCCAAGTGGTCTGATTGTCTGCTGCCAAACATCTCAAAGTTTTCTCGATCTCCTGATTCACCCTCTCTGTTTGCCCATTAGACTGGGGGTGAAAACCAGATGACAGACTGATGTCAGATCCAATGAGACGACCAAAAGCCTTCCAGAACCGGGAGGTGAACTGGGAACCTCTATCGGAGACAATATCCTGGGGGAATCCATGAATCCTGAACACATGCTGCATTAGGAGCTCTGCAGTCTGGCTAGCTGTGGGAAGTTTGGGTAATGGCAGGAGGTGACAGGCTTTAGAAAATATATCCACCACCACAAGAATGACAATATTACCTTGGGATTCAGGCAGACCTGTGACATAGTCCAGAGAAATATGCGACCAAGGATGTTTAGGGATAGGTAGAGGATGCAGTAGTCCTTGAGGGTGGGTTCTGATCTCCTTGTTCTGGGCACACACAGTGCAAGCGGCGACAAAATCACGGACGTCCCTTTGCAACTTTGGCCACCAAAATCTCCTCTGGATGAGCTTGCAAGTTCTAGAGGACCCAGGATGACCAGAGGGGAGGGATGCATGTGCCCACTGCAACACATCAGAACGTAGGCGGTTAGGGACAAAAAGACGTCCTGGTGGACCATTACCTGGATCCGACTGATGCCGTTGGGCCTTCTTAATGGCTGCCTCAATGCCCCACTGGATAGCTGCTATTATTTTGGTGGTGGGAAGGATGGGTTCTGGTCTGGCCTCCTCTTCTGGGGAGTCAAACTGCCTCGAAAGTGCATCTGGTTTTGAGTTCTTGGAACCTGGGCGGTAAGAAAGAACAAAGTCAAACCGGTTAAAAAACAGTGCCCAGCGTGCTTGGCGGGAATTCAGTCTCTTGGCCTCCCGAATGTAGGTTAGGTTCCTGTGGTCGGTCCAGATGAGGAATGGGTGCTTGGCCCCTTCCAACCAATGCCTCCACTCTTCCAATGCCACCTTTACTGCCAACAGCTCTCGGTTTCCAATATCATAATTCTTCTCTGCTGCAGTTAGTCGTCGAGACAGATAGGCGCATGGGTGAAGCCTGTTGTCGACCCTGGCTCTCTGGGACAAGACTGCCCCTACCCCTACATCAGAAGCGTCAACCTCCACCACAAAGGGCAACTCTGGGTCTGGAAGGGTTAAGATAGGGGCAGATGTAAAGAGTCTCTTGAGCTTGTTAAAAGCTTGATTGGCCTTCTCAGTCCACATGAATGATCGGGCAGACTTCTTGGTGAGTGCGGAGAGAGGTTCTGCAACAGAGCTGAAGTTTCTAATAAATCTTCTATAAAAGTTTGCAAACCCAAGAAAACGTTGTACCTGCTTTACGGAATTAGGTTGAGGCCATTCCTGCACTGCTCGCACCTTGCCAGGGTCCATCTGGATGTTGCCCTTGGAAATGATGAAGCCAAGAAATGGGGTTGAAGACACATGAAATTCACTCTTTTCCAACTTGACGAAGAGGCTGTGTCTAAGTAACTGGGAAAGGACCTGTCGAACATGTTGGACGTGTTCTTGGTAGTTGCGTGAGAAAATAAGGATATCGTCAAGGTAGACAAAAACAAACTTGTTCAGCATCTCCCGCAAGACATCATTAATCAGTGCCTGGAAGACAGCTGGGGCATTGACCAGGCCAAAGGGCATTACTCTGTACTCATAATGGCCCGTCGGGGTGTTGAAAGCGGTCTTCCACTCGTCCCCTTCTCGAATCCTGACCAGATGGTAGGCATTTCGGAGATCTAATTTGGTGAATATGGTGGCGCCTTGCAGGATCTCAAATGCAGAGGTCATCAGGGGCAGGGGGTAGCGATTCTTGATGGTGATGCGGTTGAGACCCCTGTAGTCGATGCAAGGCCTGAGGTCACCATCCTTCTTCTCAACAAAGAAAAACCCTGCTCCAGCAGGTGAGGTTGAAGTACGAATAAAACCATTATCCAAGGCTTCCTTGAGGTACTTCTCCATAGCGGTCCTCTCAGGGGCAGAGACAGAGTAAAGCCTACCCCGCGGTGGGCATGCTCCAGGAACCAAGTCTATAGCACAGTCATATGGTCTGTGAGGGGGAAGGGAGGTGGCTCGGGACTTGCTGAAGACTTCCTTGAGGTCAGC